>NC_079211.1:133702394-133727906 GCF_029633865.1 Lampris incognitus | reverse complement strand
AGCCAATACATGTAACCTTCTCCCTCCCTATGTGGAGTCCTTGACACACTACATCTGTCTGCTGATACCACCAAACAATGCCCTCGTCTCTTCTCGCCATTTCCCCAGTGGCCTGTTACAAAAAGAAAGAAAAAAGAAAAGCTCAGCAGGCCTCGATCACCTCACAGTCCTCCGCTTGGATGCGACCTGTGGGAACTCCATGTGTTTTCACTATTTGGGAGGATATCGCAATTTGATCCCGAATCGACATCTACCCTGTAGGCAGTAAGGCCACAACAAGAATAACACCATCAGCTTCATGTTCCCAGCCTTGATCTGGGTTTTATCAAGCACATCTGAGAGCATGTTATGAAAAATCCCTTTTTATCTCTTTTACTTTAGGGAGTTCAGCGATATGCGGTCCCATATATGAGAACACCACTGTTGCATCAATGAAATGGGGGTGCTAAAACATGCTTTCTCACAGTATTTCTATGCATAAAACATTTGGACATTTTAAATGCGATCATACAACTTCTTTTTCCCCCCAGCTGAGCAGTGCTGTTGGTCACAGACGGCTTTAAACCCCACTTACACCCAGCACGATGACTCCTACTCCTGCTACTGCTCTCTGCTGTTTTAATTTAGTTTTCCTGTTGTGCATGTCAGCCTCTGATGGGTTTTTCAGTCATCAGCGCAGCTGCCCTTATAACCCTCGTCTAAAGACCATAATACCCCGCATTTGCTTCTCTTTTCTGAGATGATACGTTAAACAGTGATGCAATGAGTGTATGAGGCACTGCCAGACAAGACCTCCCCCCATCCCACACACACACACACACACACACATATAAACATACACACAAACAGACACATGCACACAAACACGCACACGCGCACACACACATACACACAAACACAAAGACACAAAGACACATGTGCGATCAGACACATAAGGACACATGCACACACATACACAAACACACGTGCAATCACACACACATACACACACGTGCAATCACACACATATGCACACACAGACAAACACGCACACACACAAACACACGTGTGATCACACACACGCGTAATCACACACATGCACACGCATGCACACGCACACACACACACACACACACACACACACACACACACACACACACACACACACACAACTCCCACTCCAACCTCTCCCACCCCTAACTGCAGGGCTGTTTGGCGGCACACCTGCATGCTGAGTAGGGAAAACACGGCATGACCGCAGGGGAGGGGGCAGAAATCCAGATTAACCACGTTATTTACCCCAGCTGAGTTCTGTGTATAGGAAGACTGCAGTTGTTATGCTGGACGTTGTGATTCATCATCACATTTAATGAACAGGTTCAAATAATTATGACGCAAATCTCCCAGCTTTGTTCATTCCATCAATCAAGTGTCTGATATGTGTGCGTGCGTGTGTGAGCGAGAGAAACTACACCCCAGCACTTTTTAGGATCTGTGAAAAATGTGCAGACCTCCAAATATGACGCAACTTCCTCTTCTCACGTCAGATCACAATTGGACTCATCACGATCAGTCAAAGCGTGACCTGACACAACACACCAACTTGTAATGTTTTTAATCAGATTGAAAACCACACTCATCTGAACACACAGTCTACTTAAACACGTGGGTATGCATGATACACATACTGTATGTGCGACGTGGACAATATGCTTCAATTTAAAAAAAGTAGGCTATAGAGGGGCGCGCATGCGCTAACTTCTTCATCCTCTGGCCAGTTTTAAACCTGAATATCATCCGTCCGTCCATCCACGACCCCAGCCGCTTATCCCCACCGGGGTCGCGGGATGCGGGAGCCTGTCCCGGCACTCAGCTAAATATCGAAAGTACGGGAAGGTCGGATGGATTTCCATCAGGCAGCGACATCTGAACTGACCTCTCCCCGCGCTCGCAAACCTCGCGCACCTCCTTCTGCCGAACCGCGTGCCGCCCTGTCAAACACGTGACATTTTTCCACATCTGAGTTGGAATGAACGATACGCAGAGAAGACTTCAGAGGTAACCAGAGCCGTGTTTACCCTCCCCTCCCCAACACAAACACCCCCCCCCCGCATCTGAACACACACACACACACACACACACTCACACTCACACTCACACACACACACACACACACACACACACTCACTCACACTCACACGGCACTAAGTGACTGACACTGACGGCTGTCACAAGCCATTGAGAAGTGACGGAAGGAGTGTGTGGAGATAGGGATTGGTTGGGGGACAGGGGAGGCAGATAATCCCCATCAGAAGTAGCTTCAAAGGACCCCCCTCCAACACACACACACATGCACACACACACACACACACACACACACACACATGCACACGCACACATATAGACTCAGCAAGTGGGAAAGGCACACTGATGTTGATGTCTTTGCGCATCCATTCACATACCCCACCAATTTACACACACACACACACACACACACACACACACACACACACACACACACACACACACACACACACACACACACACACACCATCATCGTAAAAGCTACACTATGAATTTCAGATTATTATGAGTGGATTTCTCTTTTGTTTGCACAGATGTTTGTGTGTGTGTGTGTGTGTGTGTGTGTGTGTGTGTGTGTCTGTGTGTGTGTGTGTGTGTGTGTGTGTGTGTGTGTGTGTGTGTGTGTGTGAGAGAGAGAGAGAGAGAGAGAGAGAGAGAGAGAGAGAGAGAGAGAGAGAGAGAGAGAGAGAGAGATTACAGACAGCACTACATACAAACTCACACAATGACACACACATATTCATACTTAAAAAAATGTATGCACAAATAAATAGTTGCATTCATCATATGCTCACTTTTACAAATGCAACCCCCCCACACACACATGCACACACACATGCACACACACACATGCACAAACATTCATGCAAATCAGAGACCCACTCATATTAATCTGGAAGTCATAGTGCAGCATTTACTGCGATGGTGTGTGTGTGTGTGTGTGTGTGTGTGTTTGTGTGTGTGTGTGTGTAAACTTGTTCACATTGACTGATAGTCCTCAAGAGAAGCCCAGAGCTGGGTCCTGGCTCCTGGATAAGGGTGCAGCGGTGATTCAGTCTCAGCAGTCCTCCCTCCTATACAAGGCCTTGTTGAAAGGAAAAAAAACCCACGCTCTCAAGGTTTTCTCTGAATGAGGCTGTGAAAAACAGGATCACCCGCTAGAAGAAATAGCATTTACCTTGAAGTCCAAACCTGAAAGTGGGAGTATGGCGACTTCTGCAGAAATAATTTCCCCTCCGCTGCAGTTGTCTGCTCTGATCCGTCAAATTCAGGTTTCTCTTCACTTCCAGTTTGGGTGACTGAAACACTGATAGAAAAACATGCAGTCTGGCACCTGCACGTGAACTTAAGAGCTCAGGACCCAGAATAGGCTCCTTTATTACTGTAATGGCTGCGGACCGTCAAGTGAACCAGACCGGTGTGTGGAGTTGCTTAACATTATAGTGACAGCTACAGAAAACTACCTTTTTATATGTCAAACTCTTTCAGAATCCGATCCTTTAAAAGGAAGCAATGATGATTTTCAGCTTTATTTCTGTGTGTGTATATGTTTATAGGGATCTACTCCAGTAGCAGCCGTCCCCTGTGGGTCTGTGAAACGCCTCCGACGTTGTGTGGAAAAGTGTCCGTCTGTGACGTCACCGTCTGTGAATGTGAAATCTCCCTGCCAACAGGCTGCATTGTGCAAGAACATGTGAATATAACTGTTTCGTATAACTATGTAATAAAACGGGTGGCACGGTGGCCCAGTGGTTAGCACGATCACCTCACAGCAAGAAGGTCCTGGGTTCGAACCCCCGAGGTAGTCCAACCTTGGTGGCCGTCCCAGGTTGACCTCTGTGTGTAGTTTGCATGTTCTCCCTGTGTCCGCGTCGGTTTCCTCCAGGGGCTCCGGTTTCCGCCCACAGTCCAAAGACATGTAGGTCAGGTGAATCAGCCATACTAAATTGTTGCTAGGTGTGAATGTGTTGGCCCTGTGATGGCCTGGCGACCTGTCCAGGGTGTCTTCCCACCTGCTGCTCAACGACTGCCGGGATAGGCTCCAGCATCCCATGACCTGAATTCCGATAAGCGGCTTGGATGACGGATGGCTATATAATAAAATGGGAATAACAGTGCCGTATAATGTACAACGTGGCGCCAATATTCCCATTTTCTTTTACAACGCAGCCTATAGGCAAGCCATGAAGGGAATTTTCACATTTACAGGCTGTCTGCGATTTCTGCAGCATCCCAGAGACACACGCAAGACTGTTCAGGATTACGGCTGCCAATGGAGTGTTACCTTCACAACACATATGAAACGCGGAAAACCATGATCGTTCCCCATCGCACAAGCCAAATAAAACCTCAGTTGGGCTGCAAGACAGTACTTAATTATAATTTGTTATGAAAGCTTATCACATGTTTTATGGAACAATAAGTTATAGCAGATAAGGTCATTTAGTTTAATCACCGCCAAGGCCCACACCGATGACCTGGGTACCGGGTGGTAAACTCCTCCGATGGCCCGGCCTTCGTGCCAGGTGAGCCTGGCTGAGAGCAACCCTACACTGGGTGGGGTTTCAAAAGGTTAATGGATGGATGGAGGGGTCGGATCCACCACCCATGGAGAATCCCACGCTCACTGGTCCTCTTTAGGCTCGCCGCTGGCTAATTTGCATCAGTAAACAAGCTGGTGGCAACCTCAAAAGGGCCGACAGCAATGAGGCTTGACACAAGTGCACGGCTGCACGTGCACGAGTGGGACTGCGGCATTTATCTATCAGGATGTGTGTGTTTGTGTGTGTGTGTGTGTGTGTGTGTGTGTGTGTGTGTGTGTGTGTGTGTGTGTGTGTGTGTGTGTGTGTGTGTGTGTGTGTGTGTGTGGTAATGCCTGTGCACATAACTCCATCAGCACGAGTACGTGAGTGTAAGCGTGTCCATTTGTCTGTACTCATCTGTCCGTGCGTAGGTCTGTATGTGACTTTGGAGCGGCCCGCCACCCACGGAGACGTGTCAGGTAAGTATTCGGAGAGGGATGGCTGAAGTGGCCAGTGTCCAGGGAGCATACATGCCATCTCAAGTCCCCTCTAGTCCACCCGGGCCATCAGGTCCAGGCATCTGATACGGACAGAGACACCCGATACTGCATTAGACACACCAGCAGCCTCTGATGCTGAGCACATCACAGAGCACCCCAAACATCACCTTGAACCAAAGAGCCTCCAGACAAATAGCTCTGTGTGTGTATGTGTGTGTGTGTGTGTTGATGTATGAGAAAGTATTTCACTTTCCACGTGCATGTGTGTGTGTGTGTGTGTGTGTGTGTTTATGTGTGTGTGTAGAGCGATATGTTATTTGTGGGAGAGTGTGCATGCTTATTTAAGAATATGTGCAAGACAGGGGCAGTTTGTAACAACCATTTGAGTTTGCCGTGTTGCAGTCAGCTCCAGCAGCTCCTCCTGTGAACCCCGACAGACGAGGAAGGGGTCTCGTGGCACGGCGAAGTGGTTTTTCCTTCACGCCACGGCCTTCTCTAGGTGTGTCTTCGACTGCAGAAACACAAGCTGAAGGCCGAACATCAAGTGAAAAGCACCTCTACACACAATTTCACCCCGATTATCTGCAGAGTTACTCACAGGTCTGAGGTAGTGGATTCTCAGGGTCGGATATGAACTGCATTCGAATGCGGTCCATCATCTGCAGGGTTTCTTCATCAGTGTTCTGGATTTGGTGGCCGCTTTAACCCAAGAGCAACAGACAGCAGTGATGCATACCTTATTTCTTGGTTTTTTTTATACCGGTGGCAGCGGGTGGGGAATCGCACTACCAGCCCCGGCGCTAGCCGAGCAACGTGGGGTTATGTTCACATACCCGAGTGCCCACCTCTCCCCCTCACGGTGCCAGGTGCTCTTACAGCAGGAAACCACACAGGGGAGCTGCAGCTTTTTACAAGTCCTGCAGCAGGACACAGACTGACTTTGTCCATCCAGCCTGCACGTTCCTCGTACCTGCTGCACATGGCTCGGCGTGGACCAGCGGTCAGACTGGAGGAGAGGACACACAGTGGTTCCCTTTCACACACTGTGCAGGTTTTGTGTTGTGCAAAAGCCCAAATCAGTCTGCAAGACCAGATCTTTAAAAGGAAGGGGGAAAAAAACCCTTCATATCAACTCCTGATTACTGATAAATCCTGTCAGTTGCTCTGGAGAGCAGTCTTCTGATGCAGCCCTCACAAAGAAAGCCTCCTTCGTGAAGTTTAGTCCGGATTAGTTTCGGGTTTTGTCTCTGATGCTCTGCGGCCAGCATGAATCTGTGCATGATGACTTGGACACCGACCTCCCGTGTGCTTTCCATGTTACTTTCTGATGGCCTGTACACGACTTTCACGTCTGTCCTTATGCAGCTGTTCTGGCGTGCTGTGTCTCGAGAGGACTACTTTTACTTTCAGCAGGACTTCTGGCTTCGATAAAGATGAAGGAAAATAAACAATTAAAATAAAGTGTTTTAACGGAAAATAAAAGTTTGAAAAAAAACCCACTGTGAAATATGCCGATGACCAACCACCCCCTTCCTCTTTCGTCATACATAAACACGTTTCGGCATCGAGGCCCATGATGTCAGGTACGGTAAGAGACATACAGCGAGTAGGGACACGTTCTAATAAATATCATTACAGCCAGGCTGGCTGAAAATGTGCCAGCCTGGGGAGACACACGGCACGAATACAATCAAGATTAACGAGCTGAGAAATCAGACCCAAACACAACTCATTTCCCCCCTCAAACTCAATCCATTTCACTGTTTGGCTTTCTCCTCTGCGTCCCGGGTTGCTACAACATGCATGACTGAGAAGGATTTCTGCTCGTCTGTGTTGTTTGGGTCGTCTGTCAGAGGTCCCACCCATATCTTACAGTGGGACGCAGCGGCATGCATGGGGGCCTCGCAAATTCCTGCAGGACACAGCGGCCAGGGCCCAGCAACAGCAGAATGCAAGAACGGTGCTGAGACTTTCCCCAAGCGCTAGCACTGGCATGTAGCAACACAACACGACACGACACGACACAACACAATACTATACTATACAATACACTGCAGCACAGTACAACACAATACTATATAATATGGCACAATACAGCACAAAACAACACAATAAAACACAATACAGCACATCAGAACACAACACAACACAATACAGTACAACACAACACAAAACAAAACAACACAACACAATACAACGCAATACAGTAAATCAAAACAAAATACAGCACAATACAGTATAGCACAACACAATACAGTACAGCACAACACAGCACAAACCAACACAATACTATATACTATACAACACTATACAATACAACACAATACACTACAATACAAGATAATAGTCATGTAACAAGCCTCTCCATGCTATCACAGTCTTTTTTTGTCAAACCACAAGTTTATCTACACAGCACATGTATACCACTAAAATATGATCACATGATCATGTGATTCAGTTTATTAAAGTGTGTGTGTGTGTGTGTGTGTGTGTGTGTGTGTGTGTGAGTGTGTTTGTGTGTGTGTGTGTGTGTGTGTGTGTGTGTGTGTGTGTGTGTGTGTGTGTGTGTGTGTGTGTGTGTGTGTGTGTGTGTGTGTGTTTTGAATAACGCATGTTTCCTTATAAATTGTGTTGCATACATATTACACTGTGCAGAAATCTCAAGATCCCGATAAATTCATTTTTACATTATGCAGAATATTGAAATTCCATTCTTACTTTTATTTAACTATCTATTAATTTGGTACCAGTTAAAAAAGAGGGAATTTACATGTTTGTGGGAAAAATATCACAGTAAACTCTTTCCATTTTTAACTGTTTCGTTATTTGGGACTTTGGTGTGTTGGCTTACTTAACATTTGCTTAAGATGAAAAAAATTCCACATTCAGTTTTTTTTTTCCACTAATTTGTGCTGCAGAATTAATCATGAATTTAATCGTCATGTATCATTATAGTCATTAATAAACAGTTCCTGTTGGAGATGTGTGGTTTTTGGAAAAGCTTTTTAGTGCGAAATCATTTCAGTTGACTTTGGGATTTCAGCTGATTTGTTGTATTTCCATGTATGAAGCTTTTAAATTAGAAAGTTTAATTAAACAACAATTAAACAAGATTTTCCTTCTTAGTGCATTGGTTAAATAAAGTTAAATATATGGAAAGTGCTTCTAAGGTACGTGTTCAACCACCTCAACAAAAAAAGAAAAAGGAAAAGGAAAAAAGAAAAAGGAAAAAAGATATTTAAATTTGTTGAGGGGCATCAAAATGGATTGAAAATAAAACATTTCATTTAGTGAAATCTGTTTCTTTAAATAATCATAATCTGACACACTTCATTTTTATTATTTATTTATTTACTTTTTTCTATTCTGAATTACTTTCATTTTTTGGGGGGGAAACCAAAAAAAATGATCATCAAAAATCCAGTTTCAGTAAAGTATGGTGTTAGTAAAGTGAACCAGAATCAGGACAAAGAGGCCGAGAGTGGAGCTGTGGTAGAGGGGGTGCATATTTATGGTAGTGGAAAATATGCATGGCTGAAGTGAATATTTGTGTGAATATAGTGGCCAAAAAAAATATTAAATTTTTACAGTATTGTTTACAACAATGTCAACAATTATTTAACTTAATTAATGTCCACATTTAAAAAAACAAACAGTTAATTTCCTGCTAAACACAGAGATTGTAAAAAGTGCTATATTAAAGGGAGTCCTGGAGAGAGGGAAGCAGCAAATGGAACAATCGGCGAGGGAAACTTTTCTTTAGACTCATGGCACACAGAGGCCAGGATCCTTTTTTGTCTTCCAGCTCTGAAACGTTCCTCGCTGCCACAAAAACACGCTAACGGGTGCAAACGGAGGAAGTGTTCGACATTATGGACACAGCTGGTCATGTGGTCTGCCCTTGCAGGCCACTCAGTACCCCCTTAATGTGACCCAGACCCCTCCAGCCAACTGCAGGGGCTCAAGCAACTGTCCACTCGGAGCGGGGGGTGGGGGTGGGGGGAATAGAGTGTCAATTTAACCCCCCCCCAGTGAACAAAAGTCAACATTCCTTAATCCTTCCATCACCTAATGTTACACTATAAGTACCTATCTCCAACTCACCCCACTGGGTGCATTTACATTCACACTAATAAACAACCCCCCCCAATTACAGTATACCGGCAGTTATTTAAATGGTCTTCTGAAAGCCATTTTCTGATTTCAAAAAAAAGAAAAGAAATTGGGACAAGGTCGTAATGAACGTATTCAAAACCCGATTAAGACCCCTGGCTTTTCATCCAATCTTTCCACCTTTTAATGTGTATAATCATATTATTTCTTTTAGTTTTCGAGCTGCTTGTGATCGGGGAAGTTGCACATCCCAGATGTCAACAAACATGGCAGCTAGGGTACTGAAGAGGTCCCAGTGCTTTTTTTGGTATCCTGCTTAAAAAACAAACAAACAAATAAATAAATAAATAAATAGATAGCTAAATAAATAAATAAATTAATAATAATAATAATAATAAGCACAAACTGATGATGACATTATCTATTTCCATTTGTTTTTAATATGAAAATGGATGTCTGCTGATTTTTTTTAGAAACACCAAAAATAAAACTGCATATACATGAAAGTGACAGAAATCCATTGCACAGGCTAAAGCTGTAAATATGTCGTTACCATTGGAGCATATAGCGTTTATGCAAAGACTCGTCTTTGCGTGCATAACAATTGAAATATTTGAATAAACGTATAACCCCTAGTCGAATTCTTCATTTACCTGTAGAAGTACACGCTGTAGTTGAGCCCAGAGATGGAGCTCCGTGTTGGGGCTGTGGGCCGGTGGACAGAGCTCCGTACTGGAGCCCCGATTGCTTCCACGGTACAGCACTGGATGGCTCTAGCCTGCATGGCCACATGGTCCCTCATCTTTCACTGTCACCAAGTCGGTGGGGAAGAGATCAAAACAAACATGTGGTAGCAGAGAGGGCCAAAGATGATGAATCGCTGCTTTCGGCCTGGCGGCTAAGCGAGCGCTCTCATTGACGAAGGTGACTCTTGACAGATTCTCTGTGCGACTGAGTGACAAGAAGCACAGAGCAAGATCTGTGACCCGAACCGGCCTAAGACCTGCAATATCCCTGATCCAAGCAAAGCCCACACACAACTCAAATGTCCACCATAGACCAGAACCTAGGGGACATTCTACACTGAGATTTGCAGAATGTAAACATTTCAGAAAGTGAGGAAATGTGTGCGGCATGGAAGTGGGGTGTTTTGGTGGGCACCGTGTCCATTAGCGAGTGGCCCTCGCCCACACAGTTTGGGTTTGAGGGGTTGTGAATTCCAAGACCCGGTATCAGCCCCATTTTCCACATTGTTTATCACTCATGTGATTTCCTGCTTCTTCATCTTGGCCGGCTTGGAAGAGGAGCACAGGAAAGTCCAATACCCCCCCACCCCCCTTCAATCCAAACCTCCTGCACGCCTAAACAAAAAGACATACTGTAGTTCATTTTCCTGTCCCCTCTGCTATGCATTTCCAGGCGTGGGTGTGGTATTTCAACGCATTCTCGAAGTCTAATCTCTGCAGGACTGGGGTCTCCTAGCTTCACTGTCTGGGGTCTGCACTGGGACACATTACCCACTTATTGCTGCAAGTAAAGAGGAATCCTGATGCTGCTGTCATATGGCCCGAGCCTGCCTTTGGATGAGCTTAAAGACCAAACTAGCGGGCCAAAATCAGGAAGAGAGGGAGGAGGAGGAAGAGGAAGAGAGGGAGAAACAGTCAGCTCCTGATCTGCAGCAACTGTAATAAGGATAATTCTGTTCTATTACAACCTATAGCTCTCGTAGTTTTTGCCATCGTGCAAATTGGTTAGCATATCATATTACTCGCCGGCTTCATTTGGGAAATGTTGGCTACAAGACCACCGCTGGACTAAGCTTTGCAATGGGGTCTTATGGGGCAACCGAACACGCTCATTACACTTATTTCAACGACTTTGGTTGTGAAAGTGAAAGTGCAAATTAAGAGTTATTCCCGAAAGGTCCCATATTGTCAATGGTCGATCCCCTTGCTGAGCTACTTCCTGGTTCAACTTGCAGGAGTGAGCCGGGGGGGGGGGGGGGGCAGAGATCCCTATACTTACCATCGGTGGTGGTAACCGTTGCCATACGACTCAGCAAGCGGAATAGAGAAGTCATCGATAATGGGAAATGACGCACACCGTTCAGCTGTCCCATGACACACTGCTGTAAAGCTGTGCTGCGTGTCCAAAATCTCCCAAACGAAACCAGTGAATAAAAGGATATCATGAGTGATAATGTACAATGGCAAAAGTACAAAAATAAGGGTCAGGTTATAAATTGTTTTTATAATTTTCCTTTACAGAAAAAAAAATTAAGAATGAAAGGAGCGGCCTTTAGCCACCCTCACTGACTTGGACATGATCAAATGAATGTGGTGTAATGAATTATCTGCAGCCTGTTAAGGAAAAAAAAACAAAGGAAAAAAACAGTAAGCCAACACACACACACACACACACACACACACACACACACACACACACACACACACACACACACACAGCCTATCTAATGGGTCTCCGGAAAGGAGTTTACAAAGTCAAGGCTGTGGTTCAAGTTCATGAAAGCAGAGGCTGTGACCGGTGAGGCAGACAATCCAGGATAGTGGGTCCGGTGGAGGAAAGGAGGAAGAGAAGGATGTGGGGATGAAGGACTTGTGGGAGGCATGGAGCGACGGAGGGAGCAGGCGGGAGGATGAGCTCCCATGCAGTCCTGTCAGCCTTAAGCCCCCTCTGCCAAAAAAACAAAACAAGTGGGCCTACTCATATTCAAATAAATAGCCAGGCTGTGGGGTGTAGGGAGGGATGGGCGGAGGAGAAGGCTGGGGTCAGGAGAGACAGGGAGACCAGCGGACAGGCCTCTCCACTTCATTAAAGCCTGTTTAGGATCAGCGGCCCAGCCGAGGAGAGCAAAGCAGCCAGTGACTGATTTATAATGAGCGTCTACTCTGCCCTTGTATTTAATACCGGGCTTAAGATGTGTTAGAGAGGCAAAGGCAGCGGATCCTGCTTGGGGAGAAGAAAGGCCTTAATTAATTTGGGCAGATCAGTGGGGCCCCAGGCCCACATCATCGGCTCTTTGTGGCAGGAATGCCAGATATTTATCCGCGCTCCAATAGGACTGCAGGGAGAAGCAAGGTGATGACGACCGGGCCGCTTTGCCACCGATAGGAAAAGGATACTTTTCAAAAGCTAAAAGCTTCCCAGTTTTAAAACAAAGGTGGGGGGGGGGGGAGAAGTGATTTTGAAAAGGGATCTGCCCCCCCCCCACACCTCCCCTCTTTTTTTCTGCTCCCATGCAGACATTCCAGGCTGTTTTGGTCTCTCTCTCTCCCCTTTTCGTCTCTCATTCTCACTCCATATAAGAAATTTAATCTATTTAACGAACCCCCTTGAGAATTTCACAAGGACATTTTATATCTATCTATATTATAGGAGGTACAAAGCAGCCATTCATAAAATATACAGTATGCATATAACCAGCATACTGCACTGGCTCCGAGAAAATAACACAACTTCCCCAACGCAAGCCACGGCTTCATGCGAAAACAGCTCTCTAAAGAAAAGTTTAGGAAGCCATGATGATTTTGGGTTTACAGCAGCCTTTTTGGTTTATTGGACAACACCCAGTGTCCTATTGGGACATAGAGAGGGGGACAGGCTGGTCTGGGCTCCTTCTCTGTGTATCCCAATAGGTTTACCGGGATACAGAGAGGGAGGCAAACCGGTCTAGGCTCTTTCTCTGTGTATCCCAGTAGGTTTACTGGGACACGCAGAGAGGGAGGCAGACCGGTCTAGGCTCCTTCTCTGTGTATCCCAATAGGTTTACTGGGGTACACAGAGAGGGAGGCAGGCTGATCTGGGCCGGTGAGAGGAGACCGGTGGGACTGGCCCGCTGTGGCCGGGCTGCACAGACGTGTTGAAGGGCACAGTTGGCAGCTGTCAGGCCTATATTTGTTAACTCTGTGAGGACATATGGAGAGAAGACCCTCCCTCCCAAAATAAACAAACAGTGGTGGCACACATCTTCCCTGAGAAACGACAGGAGGGAGAGAGCGGATACTATGTCCTCCTTTCTCCACGGCTGTAACGACAAAGTACGCAGCAGCGGTGGGGATGAAGCCGTTGAAGCTCAGATAGTTGGCCTACGGTGAGCGCCGGCTGGCGGAGAAGGGCTTGGTGGATTGTGATAATTTCCTGCCATTTTGACATATTCCGTGCGAGCTGATCAAAATGGTGAGATTCCATCGGAGTCCAAAACATTTGCCAAACTCTGCCCCTTGATTTGAAGTTTGGCTCAGACAGTTGTGAGTCACTCGTGGATGTGGCCTTGTTTTTCTGCATCCCCTTAAACCTGTAAAGCTAAAATAAGACTAGCAGCCTGTCGCTCTCTAATTTATTTGTGTGGGAATCTGTAGTGGAATTCATCCCCGACGCGAGGGAATATTTCACCTTTCGTCGTCCATTGTGTTCACGGCCATTGTATTTTGTGTTTCTGTATGATGACCCAAAATGGAAACAGAATAGAGCTGAACAGGAAAGCCACATTTATTGGCTGAAGCGGACGTGTTGTTGTTCAGCGCCGCTCAGACATCACCTTTGAAAAAAAAGTACAGTGAGATGATTTTATAATAATGAAACAAAAACTACAATACGGGCCCATATGAGAGTCCACATGCACCACTGATGTGTCGGACCGATGGGCCTCGAATGGACGCCTCTCTGGTTCTTATGGGACGTATCTGAAAACACCTGGCATTTAAAGCAGAGTATATTTTAGTCCTCTATAGATTCACATTAGTGTTTTCGATCCCTCGCTAAACAATTCAGTCATTATCACTGGACCTTTTCTACGAGACCTTTGGGACAGCCTATAGACACAACCTCTAAATTACGCATCACGTTTTACTGCACCGAAGACGATGCAATTCCAACAAGCAGTCTTAAAAATAACCGCATCACAAAAAAATTAATAGAAATAATCTATAAACCATGACAAGGGAACCCACATGGTGAGAGACATGAAGTGGTAAATATTCATTATTATCGTAACATTTTTACAAATTCGATTTGAATATTAATTATTAATAATGATCTTAAAATCTTATTTTTGGAGGAAAGATTCACCGTTCAAGTAACACATATCTCTCTCTCTGTCTCTCTCTCTCTCTCGCTCTCTCTCTCTCTCTCTCTCTCTCTCTCTCTCTCTCTATATATATATATATATATAAACTTAGCACAAAAAGTAAGGAAATGTGTGTTTGGTAGATTATTTCTTTGTTGTAACAATACTTCTTGGCAATAAATCTTATATCAGGCGTCAGCACCTGGGGTGCCAGAAGCTCAAAACAAGAGTCAATAGCAACAGCAAAATAAGCTGTTTGGCATTGGCAGAGAAGATTTGGCAAATTTTTCATGGGCGCAACCCACATACTCAGCCCTGCTGCTCATCCCACAAATGCATGTTCCTTACAAATGTGGCCCCATTTAAAAGGGAAATAAACGGGCTTTCCAACGGTATAAGATTTATTGCCAAGAAGTATTGTTACAACAAAGAAATAATCTACCAAACACACATTTCCTTACTTTTTGTGCTAAGTGTATATATATATATATATATATATATATATTTGTGTGTGTGTGTGAGTGTATGTATATATGTGTGTGTGTGTGTGTGTGTGTGTGTGTGTGTGTATGTGTATATATATATATATATATATATATATATATATATATAAAGCTTACAGAATAAAGTTGGGGATCTGGGCTAGGCCATGTAAAGGTGTACTATAGGCTCCGTGTTGTGCAGGGCCAGTGTTTGAGCACATTGGTGAAACACGCACTCTTCGTGCGTTTGTCCAGATGCCTGTGGAGAGAAGGGGACACCCCGGGCAGCTCAGCTGTCAGCGGTCAACAGCTCGCTTCCTCCGAGTCTTATTCCGGGATTTAGACTAATATTTACACAGGATAGGGTTTTATACATGCAGCGCGCCGTCACGAAACGTTAGTGTTTAAATTATTGCTTTTATGATCAGCGGATAACGAGCATGATTTATTATCTGCTAATTGATCAGAGCGTGCTAATAACTCTCTATTATTATTATCTTTTTATGGGACACTAAGTTTCAGCGGTGAAATCGGGCGCGCTGGAATACAAAGGTACAAATCGCAGCCCATATCTATAACACGGGGTGTGGGTGGGGGGGGGACCCCGGTTGATTAACATCGTTTTATCTGTGTGAGAGAGAAGCCCTGTAATACTCTCCAGATACAGCGATGACCTAAACGCATCTACATGAGTAATAATAATAATATAACATAAAAATAGCTGAGGCCTTGTCTTGACGTTTACGAGACCTGCGCTGTTTAATGAGGCGTGGGCGGGAGTCTTTGGTTTAGTGATTTATCATGTTACCACAACACAACACATAGGACCACACACAGCATATAGTACCTACTGTAACACCGCGCCAGGAGCAGGCCGGGGTCACCAACAGCGCTAAACGGGCCGAGCCCGGCTTCTATTGGGGCGCCGATGACGTCACTCTTAGAGTAACGTTTGAGAAATAAATTACATTAATGTATTGTTATACACTCCGATGCCATGAAACTCGTCAAATTCATATTTGCATTTTTCTAAACTAACACTCTTTTTTTTGCACCGTTACAAAAAAAATTTTAAATTCGTGATGGGGTAGATAATATTAAACCCCGATCTTATTTATTCAGTTTCCCCCACATTTTTAATATTAATCCCATAGGATTCTGAAAGAACTTCGTAAATAAAAACGTGTTTTCGTATCGAATAGTTTCACCTTTTCTGTGAAATCGGTAGAAATATGCAGTAGCCAATTTATCAATCAAACGATCAAGTTGCGTTTTTATAGCGCTTTCCTGGCTGCGACAGCCCCCCTGCTTCATACACTCCCATCTGCTATCACAGTAAATGTGTGTTTTCCACCTCTGCTCTGGAGAAAATAACGAAACGACTTGTTCCACCGCTGCCGAAGCAAGGGAAGCTCAGTTGGCTGTGTGGTGGACTTTCAGCGTATTTCATTGGCTCGGAGGTTGCTGACCACGGATTGCCCAGTGGACATTTACCCACACCCAGGCGGACTATTTCACGTCTCGATAAAAGGCTGCTGACCAGAAACTCGTTTAAAAAATAGTTCACATGGCTCCCGTTATATAGTTCCCCTGAAGACTGCACACACAGAGAAAAAAACAAACAAAAACAAAACAAAAAAAACGAGTACCTCCCGTTTTTAAATAACTCGACCACAAAAAAGGCTTCATTAACCGCAGGCCTCCGATGATTAAAATCGACATTGTTCATTTACAAAAAACAAACCCCAACGTGTACCATTCCGCTGGTTGAACCCTGAGAACAGAGCAGCGGGCCGGAAGGGGATAAACGTGACTGACGCCCCGAGGGGCCGCGCGTCTCCCGTGCGCGTGAACAAATCAATGAAGACGCGCCCGGCGATTGGCGCCAATACTGATACAAACCAATAACGGCTCAGCATGCGCCTGGCTGAGTCACGCGCTTCAACAACAGCAGGCTATACGCAGCTTCGTCTGGTCATAACCAGCTTCTTTAATTATAATAAACTAAAAAACGGACGGGGGAGACAATCACTGTGTTGTCTGATTGTATTACAGTCTGTATGTGTGTTATTTGTCGGAGATTAAAATGCAATATTTGTATTTTATCTTATTTTTTGTCAGACAGATAAAAAAATTTATCTCACACGTTCCTAAAACGTTGCCTAAGTTATCGAAAGAGCCCGTGTTGTGCTGCACGTTACGACCGTAGGCTTGAGCTCCTCTTCCCCTTTCGATCGGGTTGGCCCTGTATTTTGTCTTTTATCACCTGACTATTTACAAAGGAGATTTGCGACCTGGCAATGATTAAGTGAGCTAGGATAGTCTGACACAGGAGAGGGAACACACTGGGGAGGGGGGGGGTCCTGCATCTTTCACGACTTGATCTGACACTGCTCATTAGATAGGCCAATCTAACGGCAAGCGGCTCTCCCAGTCATTAAACAGGCATGAAAAATACCAGCTTAAACTAAACGCCACGTCCCGTTATGTTACATGGTTTGTTAGAATAAAATGCGTGTTTCCCAATTTGGCTGGTCAAGAGTCTATGTCTATTAAAAATATATCTAATGCTAACCTATCTATCTATCTATCTATCTATCTATCTATCTATCTATCTATCTATCTATCTATTCTATCTATCTATCTATCTATCTATCTATCTATCTATCTATCTATCTATCTATCTATCTATCTATCTATCTATCTATCTATCTATCTGTCTGTTTACAAAAACAGCAGTCTTATGGGTTCACGTCCAAAACAAACAAGGGATAATCCGTGAAGTGCCGCGAGCTGGGTTATCCCATTAGGACCCCGCTGTTTTCGCACCTTACTCAATGGCCGGAGTGTAAATTAGACTCAATCCGGTTTGCTATCGCAGCAGCTCAGCAAAAACACAACTTTTGCCAGCGCTGATTAATGGTGAACCTTGATAAGCTGATAACCAACTTGATATTAAAGAGACAAAGGGTGAGGTCAAGTGTGATTCTCGCGGACCCCGCTGCCTTTGCTAACGCGCGTGGCGTGTGTGTTCTTTCACACACACAACACACACACACACACACACACACACACACACACACACACACACACACACACACACACACACACACACACAACACACACACACACACACACACACACGAGTGGTGGTGTTTTACTGACTGCTGTCTGGCTGCCGTTAGCCGCACTGTTTCTAACTGTGTGACGGGAGAAGATGGGCCAAAGCTGAAATGAAACGGCATTGAATAAATGCGAGCAGGGGGGTTTTACATTCAGCTCGATTCTCAGGGCTGGAAGGGCCGTGAACACGCCTGACCTATAGCACTATCGCTCTGGAGAAGTGTCCCGTATGGGCAAACGCAGAATGAAAGGACCCTATAAAGACCAAATGACATTGCTGTAGGGATGGATGGATGGATGGGTCCACTGGATGTATGGATATATGGATGGGCGGATGGATGGATGGTGGATGCATGGATGGGTTACAGAGATATTTTAACACAGTGTAATAGCTATGCATAAACATTGTCTTGATGGGACCTTCGCATTACGGCGAGAACACGCCATCTAACGCCGTGTGCAGTTGGGGCGGAAGCGCACGGGTATTGTGGGGCTGGGACAGCCAAATACGCACATGCATATAATTTACTGTAAAAGTAGAACACTTTGAAGCAGGACACTGCAATGGACGTGTGCGGTGTTCCTTTTTTTTCTTCTCTCTCCTCTCTCTCTCTCTCTCTGTCTGTCTGTCTGTTCTGTCTGTCCTGTCTGTCTGTCTGTCTGTCTCTCTCTCTCTCTCTCTCTCTCTCTCTCTCTCTCTCTCTCTGTCTGTTCTGTCTGTCTGTCTCTCTCTCTCTCTCTCTCTCGTCTCTCTCTGTCTCTCTCTCTCCTCTTCTCTCTCTCCTCTCTCTCTCTCTCTCTCTCTCTCTCTCTCTCTCTCTCTCTCTCTCTCCTCTCTCTCTCTCTCTCTCTCTCCTCTCTCTCTCTCCTCTCTCTCTCTCTCTCTCTCTCTCTCTCTCTCTGCAAAGCCGAATTCAAATGTGCACATGATTGACACGGTCTTATTCAAATAAAACAACCAGTGAAGAGCGTAGACACTTCCCCCCCCTCCCCCGAGTCATGCGCGCGGGAGGCGTGGAGCTCTCACTTTGACATTCTCTCCGCAGCAGCTTCTCCTCGAGGCAGAGCAGCCAACTCTCATGACATCACCCGCCGCCGCCGCCGAGTGAGCGAGCGCGAGGGGGGAGAAGACGCAGAAGAAGCAAAAGAAGCAGAAGCAGAAGCAGAAGAAGAAGAAGAAGGGCAGCTCGCTGCGCGGATGAACAACGCCGTGATCCAAGGGGACGTGTTTGGGCGAATCAAATGAATTTGAGTGAGAGACGTTTTTTTCCCGGGGTGGCCGTGTCTTCTTGTTAGCCGTGGGAATGCCTCGCTCCTGAGAAACCAGCGCGCAGCTACTCGCTACGGCGCCTGCATGCGACTCGCCGAAGAGCTTCCGCAGCCGCAGCAGCAGCCGCCGCAGCAGCCGCCACCGCCGCCGCCGCCGCAGCAGCCGCAGCCGCAGCAGCAGCAGCAGCAGCCGCAGCAGCAGCAGCGAGGGTTCCCGGTGGCGGGATGTGAAAACTATGCGAGCGCGTCTTCTTTTCCATTGTGCGCGACCTGCGTTTACTTTCTGAGCGCGCCGAGCGGTTAGAGGGCGGAGGAGGGACGCGGCTTTTTTTCTCCCCCCCACTCGATCTCTCGCCTATGGACGACAGCGGTCCCCTCTCTCCAAAGGCCAATGCTTTCAGTATTGCCTCTCTGATTTCAGCTGCAGAGCAAGCAGGAAACGTAACGTTTGACAAACAAGACGCTGGCCTGGCCAAGCCAGACCCACACAGTCACAGTTCGTTTAAAAATGCACTACAGCACTGTCACCCGGGAAATGGAAGGTACGGACGTGCTCTTGATGATGATGATAATAATAATGATAATAATAATAATAATAACCTGTGATTTTTTTTCATTTATTTTTTGTTGCAATTTTCTGTCCCTGGTGTTATTACATGTGTTGTGGCGTAATGCATGGGAGCTTTAATGCAAAACACATATGTTAATCGAAAGGAGGGCCGGTGCAGACTGAACGCATAAATAAAATCCCTTTAGAAATAAAGTGAGTCACGGTTGTTTCACTTGAGTAAAAACAAATAAATAAATAATTTGTGCAAGGCCTGATCATCGCCGTCAAAGACAAATGTAATAAAACAAAGCTTAAGGATGGAAAAACGTTTTCGACTCAACCCCCCCTTTAAGTAGATGGAGAGTCAACGTAGACGCTTGCTATATACATGAAAAGTGCACCTATACATGCATGGGCACCCGTGCGTAATGGAAAAAAGAAGGAAAAAAACAGACGATAATAGAGTAGCTATTCTGCAGAAGGGGATATAAATAGGGTATCCAGTTTCCTGCCATTTGTTAAAAATGGCTAAGTTACATCGGCACGTTGCGAAGCGTGTTTGTTTATGCATGCAAATCAGTGTTTGTTTACCTTGTAACCCGTTTACACTCCACTGTGCCAGCCACCCCATCTATTGTTAACGGAGGGGACGATGTGGGCGATACCCTTATCCAAGAAGGTAACTGGGTGCCGGAAAGCCCATTAGAAAGGGGCGCACTCCTCTGTCAGTCACTCAGTGTGCTCCCGCGGCGAGGAAAGGCGCATTACCTGAAGTCCCTTATCTAAATAGAAATAAGAACCGGTTTATCGTAAAGGGGAGGCCCTCTGCGTCAGATAAGAGAGCAGAGCTGCGTTGCTTTTCAGCATACGGCAGCAGTGACGGACAGGCGACGCTTATAGGAACCATCGCGTCCGGGCACCGGTCGACGAAGACGTTTTACGCACGAGACTTTTTTTGTTACGTTTCGTGAAGTTCCGTCATTTTTTTTATTTTTATTTTTTTTATTTTTTTATTTTTTTGCTGCGATCTACAAAATTTTCAGCGGGGGGGGGGGAAAGTTTTACCCATTGCCCGGACGCTTCGCCTTTTAGAGCGAGGCTGTGTGTTGGCGAAGGCAAACTCGCGGGGATTCACGAGCACGCATGACGGAGGGTTTCTGTATCGAGCGGCTTTCCTTCTGCCTGCCGTCTTCACTTGAAGATAACCGGATTCTTTCTGTGTCTGCTTCTTGTTTTTGTTTCTGCTTTTTTTTCATCACTTGTGTGTGTGTTGTAACCCCGAAGTGCGACGCTTATAGTGAATCCGGTTTTTGGAATGATTTCAGCAATATCCAGCCCGTGGCTGACGCAGCTGTCCCATTTTTGCGATGTTGCAGCCTTCACGACCAGCAGCCTCAACAGCCTCAACACGCCGGGCGGTTACCATCTGTCTCCCTCCCCCGGAGACCCCTACAGCCAACACGAAGCCCACTTTGAGCCCTGCACGGCCGCCCAGCACAACTACAGCTACTCGGGCTCCAACCCGGGCCAGGCCCCGCCGGGAGAGAGCGGCGCCTCCAGCTGCTCCTCCTCGTCGTCCAGCTCCACTCCCAACAGCAAGTCCATGGTGAAGAAGAACCCCAAGGTGGCCAACATTAACGTCCAGCTGGAAATGAAAGCTCTGTGGGACGAATTTAACCAGCTCGGGACAGAGATGATCGTAACCAAGGCTGGCAGGTGAGTCCAAGTCTGTAATAAGCAGGCCTACACCGAGCAAGCTCCTGATTTATACATTTGCACTTTATATATATTTAAACAGATAGGCCAGCTAATCCCAAACCAGAAAATGAAGGAGGCGATTCAAGTGCCATGTTATGGGAAAGGCTGGTGGAAAATGACCTATGCAAACTTTAATTAGGGCAGAAAAGAAGCCGCGAAGACAAAAGCGTTCAGCGTATTTTTCTTTCAATAAATTAAAACAAAAACAGAAGCACGCGCTTCTTTTAATTGCTGCTTTGATTCCCCCCCCCCTCCTTGCTAGCGTTTCCATCATGGTTACAAGTACGGGTGTGTGTTTGCACTGCGAGCTGTGTTGGATGTGTGTGAATCAGGTTTAAATAGGATTCAGAGAGACTGCAGCTTCTCGTGAACAGTAAGAATAATGCGTGACGTCATTATCAATAACACCAAATGGCATTTTACGCTGCGGTGTTTCTGGCCATTACCAAAGCATTTGATCAATAAGCAGACGAAATAGAAAAAAAATTATACGTAATCTTCGACATTTATCATATTCTATATTATCCGGTCGGTCTCCATTGTTGGGACGTTTTGCCCGGGTATGGCTCACACGTTCCCCAATGACAGATCATGGAGCTCATAATGAGTGGGGTCAAATGCTGGGGCTTCTTTTGGAGTTGCTGTGCATCGCGGTGTTTATATGCTACGTATACGCCTACATGTGATAAATATGACTTAAGTGGTTGTTTTTATTATTATTATCTCTTTTTTTATTTGGCTGTTTGAGGCAATAATAAGAAGACATGCTATGTAAACAACGCCTCTTGGCCCAGTTACATGTTTAGTATACTGCAACACAGGCGCACATGCTTATTCCAAAGGTGAAGGCAAACGGGCACCGCAAGGTTCAACTGACCTGCTCCCTGCTCCCTGCTCCCCGCTCCCTGACAGCAGAGAGGAGATCTATCCATCAATCCCAAAGAAGCCGCGAGGAGAGCACTTTAAAAGCTACTTTAGCCTCACCTACCCACGACCTCAGCAGACACCGGCGCAAATTGAGCGTCGATTGCGGGGCACCTTTCACTGACGTCGTGGATGACTCGACTTTCAGTTCAGCGTTATGGCGACGCTCTTCTTGGGGGGGGGGGATACCCTGCAGGCTTCAAGCTCGCGTGCACGCTGGCCGGGACAAATACACGTGTTCGTACGCGTGCGCATCGGCGTAGGCTGTATCTGCGAAGCGTGCGTGTGTGTGTATGTGAGAGAAGGAGAGCGAGAGAGGGAGAGGAAGAGAGGGAGAGGGAGAGGGAGAGAGGGGGAGAGCTTGCGTGTGTCTGGAATTCATCAAAAGACAGAAGAGAAATTAAAATGGACTGCCAGAGGTTACATAAGAAGAGAACGCTACAAAAACCAAATCACTGTTGGAGATCCCAGAATCGTAAGCAGGCCTATAGTCTGTGTATGCACGTAGCGAATGGAGTCATATTCAGTTGCTTTAAGGCCTCTGTCTTCCATTAGCCACACATATCCTATGTGCCTCCGGCTCAACGTCGGTTTCTAAACGCTGCTTTTCAGAGAAATCATCTCGGCGCAGTCGTTTTGTTGGCTCTTCCGAGGAATTACGTGTATACTTAAACCGCCATTATCTGTCCGTGATCTGACTAAATCCCCACGATTTCATCTAAAAACCGAGACGTCAAATGCCCTCGGAAAAGGAGCGATGTCGAGTATATCTGGGCCTACTTTTAACCCATCCCAAACTTTCCTCCTCACCAGGCGGATGTTTCCAACTTTCCAAGTGAAAATATTTGGGATGGATCCCATGGCGGACTACATGCTCCTGATGGATTTCCTACCAGTAGACGACAAACGATATAGGTAACGTTGGCATCTTTGTAGAAGGAGAAAAACCACCACGCAGTACTGTGACAGTTAAAATCACAATTAATAACGTGTAACGAAGTAGGCCATTGATTGCAATCTACAAAAAAAAGTATCTTTTTGCAGATTTCAGTACATTACGTTTTAAAGTTCGTTCAGGGGGAAATGTATGACTCATCTAATTCGTTCTTGTGTTGTGGTTGTTGTTTTATCTCTCTTCTCTTCCCCCTCCCAGGTATGCTTTCCACAGTTCGTCGTGGCTGGTGGCTGGTAAAGCCGACCCTGCGACCCCCGGCAGGGTTCATTACCACCCCGACTCCCCCGCCAAAGGCGCGCAATGGATGAAGCAGATCGTCTCCTTCGATAAACTCAAGCTCACCAACAACCTGCTGGACGACAACGGCCACGTGAGTAGCGCAAGACAGCAGCTGCGCGAGTACAACGTGATATCGTGGGACGGCGCACGCGCCACTTTTAAGGCCATTTCGCGCGGTATGCTACCTTTTTTTCCCGCGTGTGATTGGTTAAAGGATTTAAGGAGACTTTAATTAAAGCACAGACCACTCACCGTCTGTGGGCCCGTGTACAGGGTCCGGATCGGAACAGCTGTTGTGCTTTCGTTGTTTTTGTTTTCATTATTTGCTACAAATAAAAACACTCTATTGATAAATAGACACACTCTTATCAACGTTTGAGGTATTTTAAGATAATAAACGCGGATGGCCTATTTTTAATCCGATTAAAGGCTGCTATTCACGCTTTTTATTTTTTTTATTTTTTACAAAAATAACAACGACTATTTTACCGCAGGGGAAATGGTTTTATATGTTCTCCGTTATTTTTATTTCCCCGTTTACGTCTCCACCGGAGAGTTTTAGGGTTTCACAGGCCACGGGTGGAGTGTGCCCCCTGTAAAACGCAATGAGCCTCAGTATGACCTAGTCTGCTATGAGGAAGTCTGCTATAAGCCTGCAACATGAGTGCTGTGTGCAGCGCTATAGGTTATTTCCATTGAAAACGAGCCAACAAATTGGATCGAATAATCTCGAATTGCAAATGGATCCGCTGGTTCCTCTGAGATATTAGACTGTTGCACCACAGCGTCATCGCCAGGATTAGGCCTGGAGAGCTTAAACGTATATTTGGGATATGACGCCATCGAAGCTGTGCAGCAAAAGTTTCCAAAAACTAAGTTAGGCCTATGATGTGGACTGCACGGGCTCTTCTAGCGTTACTGCCTTGAAAGGACGGGACCTCTCAACGCGCCGTCCTCTTTTGTCCCCTCAGATCATCCTGAACTCCATGCACCGCTACCAGCCCAGGTTCCACGTGGTCTACGTGGACCCCCGTAAAGACAGCGAGAAGTACGCCGAGGAGAACTACAAAACATTCGTCTTCGAGGAGACGCGCTTCACGGCCGTCACGGCGTACCAGAACCACAGGGTGAGCGAGCGAACAACTCACGACTTCCAGCCATCACGCGGCCGTGGTATGGACGTATCAGACGTTACGTTCACCTTTACATCTCGCGCCTTGTAACGAGGAGCGCGCCCCAGGTTTTTTACTCTGTAATTAAACCGAGGACCCGCCGGGCCAATTCGTAAAGCACGAATGAGCCGGATGATGAAAAATAATTGAAAATAAATCAATTAAACAACAGATAAATCCAAATCAAATAGGAACAATAATAGTATAAATGTACTTGGGGAGAAAAAAAGAATCCGGAATTCAAATAGAATGACGGGACTGGACCGGAGCAGTCTAGAATAATAATAACAATAATAATAATAACAACAAAAACAATAATAATAATAATAATAACAGCCATCTCCATGAGTTGAACCCACAACATGGACTATAACAGTGTAGTAAATAACCAGAACCGGTTTGCTACTAGAACCTGCACAACTTACATGTGTAAGTCTATTTTTTTTCATTATCACTTTTTAATTCTGTCTTATTTAATTTTTCAAAATAAAAAAGGTGTTTAGATGTCAGAGATAGTTAAGCTAGACAAACATCTTGCATAATCAGAAGGTGATTGATGTCTCCGATAATCTGTAATTAGTTGAAATTGAATTGATTTGGCGTTAAAATGGGCTCCTTTTGTTGGCCCAGCTGGAAGCGGGGGACGTGTTTCATTTGAAACGCTTTAATCTTATTTGTTGGGCGGAATTTTCTAAATCACGATGTGATGGGGCTT